>NC_056726.1:798221366-798253866 GCF_019279795.1 Protopterus annectens
CTCCATTTCCACTTTACTGAAAAAAATTCTAAGCTTGTATCCCCCCTTTCCTGTAACAAGTCTAGTCCAGATTCAGATTTGCTGTATCCAATACTGTTTGTAAGCTACTGAGCACCCCCCCACTTGGCAGGGTGGCCTAATGGTTAAGGTGTTTGCCTTGCAAGCACAAGGTGCAGGGTTTGAGTCTCACCAGGGATAATTGGCTAGGCTTAAAATGGCTCGCAAGAGCAGTTAGCTTAGTACTAATCTATGAACCTATGAACCTAACTAGGGTTAAACTGTTCCCAGCGCCATAAAGTCTGCTCTTCAAATTTTCCCTTACATCTAGCCAGCTTTTTAGTTTTAGCACTCAGATCTGTTTCTTTGAGCTCAGCACTTGTTCAGAACTCGTTGTAAGCACTAAATAAGCTACAAATTACTTACAGCACTCAACTTTCCTCACTTGTCTAGAGGAAAACAGTTTTTAGTACTTAATAAATAAGCACCTATCCATAGGTTCATAGGTTCATAGGTTCATACTAGGCTATCTGCCCGAGGGCATTTACAAGCCTAGCCCATAGTTTTGTGGCTTACGCCACCCCTTTAGTATGGGGAACTATACCCATTATTTTGCTGTGCCTCTGTTGAGCAGTGACACTGAGGTAATCCCTGGGGTATATCTGCGATCTCCCATCCATTGGTCAAGATTTCTCTTGAACAAGGCCAGCGAGGTGCTCTGCCTCACATATACCGGGATTTTATTCCACAGCATAGGGAGTCTTTGGGTGATGAATCTATCCCTCCGTCCTATTAATAGCCGTGTCGAGGTTTAAGTCTCCCTTGTGGCTCTGATGGATCTAGATTTTTGAGGTGAAGCATATTCATCAAATCTGGGTTTGACATGGCCTTGTATGTTAGGCAAAGGTCACCTCTGAGCCTGAATAGAGCTGGAGTTCTTTCAGTCGGGCAGCATAGGACAGATGTTTGAGACCCTTTATCCTTTTGGTGAGGAACTTTGTGGCCTCTCCAGCTGCTGCAAGTGTCGGGTCAGATACATTCCGAATGGGGCATTGTACTCAATCATTGGTCTGATGAGTGATGAGTATAGGAGACTATGACCTCCCTTGATCTAGATGAGAATCCCTTCATGATAAGGTGGGCAATGTAGAAGGTCTTCCTAACTACTTTAGCTACATGGGTGTCGAATGACAGACTACTATCAACCTGGGTCCCCAGGTCCCTGATAACTTCTTCTATGCTCAGTGGATTGCCACCTATTTGGTAGCTAGGGGTAACCTTGTTTTTCCCGAAGGGTATGACTATGCATTTTGGCATTTAACTTTAGGCCATGGCTCTGGCACCAGTTATCCGTTTCTGTGAGACCCTTCTGAAGGATATCTGTGTCAGATGTGTTTTCTACTATGGCCAGTTTGCAGTCATCTGCAAACTTTGTCAGCCATAACCCTCCTGTGTTTGCTTGTACAAAGTAGATGCCAAACAAGAGTGGGCCCAGGACTGAGCCCTGTGGTACACCACTTGTGACAGGCTTTGAGTCTGACATGGCGCCAGCAACTCTGACCCTGTGGGTTCTGCCACTCAGCCAGTTTGCAACCCATCTTGTAATGTATGGGTTAACATTTAAGCTGATGAGTTTTTCAATGATACCCGAGTGGGGTATTGTATCAAGGCCTTCGCCAGATCGAGGTAGGCTGTATGGACTGCCTTTCCCTCATCAATGGCTTTGGTGACTGTTTCGAAAAAGTCAACCAAGTTTAGAAGGCATGATCTGCCTTTGACAAAGCCAAACTGGGATGGATCCAAAGTCTGCAAATTCCCTATGTCTTTATTTATGAGGTCCATTATGATCCTCTCCATGGCTTTGCAGATAAGGCTTGTCAAGCTAATGGGCCGGTAATTTCCAGGGTCGGTGGAGGCACCGCCTTTGTGAAGTGGGACCACAGTTGCAGTGCGCCACCCCTGGTAAATCCAGAGGTAAGACTATGATTAAACAGCTGTCTAAAGGTCAGCTCCCGGTGTTTTCTCCTGTCTATCTGATGAATCTGGGCATCTTGGGGCAATGCAGCAATTGCCTCATGTACACAGACAACCTTTGCCTTCTACCACCCATCACTACAACCTGTGTGAGATGCACTTATATAGCCAAACTGGAAGCAAAGCTCTCTTCACCGAAGACTGGACTAGACAGTCAAGAGGAGAAGGTAAACACTTGCACCCCACCACACTCATCACAAAGTCCATCAAAACCTACACCACCAAAACACACACATAGAAGAACAAAACACACACCTACATTCACGGAGGCTCTCAAAATCTATCCAAACAACCGAGACCTCCAAAGCAGAAATGCAAGCAACCTCCACCCCATCACAACCCAAATAACACTTAGTCCACAAACTCAGTGTGCCAGTCAACTACAGCCCATAAGGCATAACATACCCAACACTCTAGTTATAGGTGACTCTGTAGTCAGGCACACTGATGTTCCACTCACCAGGCTAAACAAGGAGAAAGTTACTGTCAGCTGCCTGTTGGGTGACAGGATCTGCCACATAATGCACACACTCAGGTCACTCCACAACAAGTATAAATATGACTGTGTCATTGTCCATGTTGGTGTGAATAGCCTGAGACGTACCTCCCTGGCCTACATGAAAAGAAACATGGAGGAGCTCTCCGATCTTGTAGCCCAGACAGGTATAACCCTATCCTTGAGTAGCATCCTGCAATCACCCAGAATGATACCACAGTACAAGGACAAAATGATTGGCTTCAACAATTGGCTAAGCTTCTGGTGTCATTTTAAGGGACTCCAGTATCTGTCTGCTGGGATGACATGACTGACAGACCACGATGCTTTGCATGAGATGGCCTGCACCTGTCACCCTTGGGATTCCAGATACTGGCAAAGATTCTTTCCACCCCTACAGTGCCTTTTTTAGGCAAGGTTCAAATGACAAATTCACCACCGTAAAAGTTACAAGCAAGCAAAATCTGAGGGTAATGCTACTCAATGCTAGAAGTCTAAACCTCAAAATGCACTCATTTGAGGCACTCCTTAAAATGGAGAACATCGACATCTGTGCAGTGACAGAGACCTGGTTCAAAGCTCCAGAGAGCACCCCTGCATTACCAGGCTATAATTCATACCACACCGTTTGGCCACCTAACCAGGACCGAAACACTAAAGGCAGAGGCATGTCCATATTCATTAAGGATGTCCACACCTCCAAGCTAGTTGCTTAGCATAATGCATCCGAGATTATCCAAATGCATCTAACTCTGGGCAAGACCGCAATCCAAATTGTAGCTTGCTACAGACCCCCCTCCATGCCCCAGGATTCTCACTCCTCATTTCTTGATACACTGGAAAATATTAGGGTACAACCCAACACCCTAATAATGGGTGATTTCAACTATCCCACCATTAACTGGGAAAACTACTCATGTACCAACACTTTTGCTCAACGTTTTCTGGAATTCATAAATTCCAACGCCTTGGATCAACTTATCTACACCCCCACCAGGGGCAGCAATATCCTAGACCTGGTCATTACCAACATGGGTGACCAGTGTTCCACACCAGAGGTCAATTCCTCGTAGTTCAGATCCGACCACAAGTTAATCACCGTAGACATCAACATCTCGCCCCCACCCCCATTAGGGAAACAACTGTAAAAAATTTATCTTAAGCAAACTTCACGCATCTTAAGACAGAAGTGGCAAACTTCATGACACCCATGCAGATGGACAATAGAGGTACGACTGCTGAATCCTACACAAATACACTTTATAAGCACTTACATGAGTGCATGGATCGTGCTATCCCTAACAGAACCAAGATGCGATCCTCCAAAAAAAGGAAGCCAATCTGGTGGTCTTCTGCCAAAAACAAACTATACAACAGAAGAAAGAAACTGTTGCAAAAAATAGTAAAATCCCATGATTGGAGGAACTCCCTGGTCAGCCTCAGTAAGAAGCTGAGATCCCTCATAAAATCCTCCAAAGCTAGTTATGAAAACAAAATTGTCACTGATTCTAAAGGCAACCACAAAGCATTCTAAAGCTATGTCAAGAATGTCAATGGCAACACTCAGATCTGCTCTGAGTTACAGCACAATGGCAGTAAATATACAGAACCAACTGATATTGCCAACATCCTGGCAGATAGGTTCAGTGCTAACTTTACCTCCCTCATACCCCCTAAAGGGCCCATCTCTATACCGGAAAAATGCAAAGTTCCTGTAATCACGGATACACAGGTAACAACCTCACTCTCCAAAGCCAAGAACACAGCAACCATGGGACCTGACAACATCCCAGGCTGCATTCTACATGAACTATAGAATGAACTGGCACCTCAGGCTTTGTGCCTATTGAATGGCGCACTGCAATGGTTATCCCACTCCACAAAGGGGGAGCCACGACAGACCCCGGGAACTGAATAAACATAAAAAGGCAACCTATGTAAGAACACCACAATCTCTATTTATTTAGCGCTTTTCATCCAGCACAGTGGGTGGACTTCATCGGATAAAAGAATCAACTTCATAAACACTCTTAAATATTTCAACAATCCAGTCATGTGACCAATGTCTCATTTAAACCTCTTAACAATGTTCAATTAACTGCGGTGGTGGTGCTGCGGTAGCGTTCTCGCCTCACAGTAAGACGTTGTCCTGTTCGATTCTCAGCTAAAGCCTCTTCTGTGTGGAGACATGCATGAATGGGTGTACCTTCCTTGAAGCTTGTTTGTCAGGGCTGACAACTCGGCATGTAAAAAATCTACTGCAATCATTAGCGGACCGGAAAAGCCAAAAGACACAACACAATAACAACAATGTTCAATTAACATATCACTTGATAAAAGTTCTACCATAGTTAAAAATACAGAGTTAAAAGCCCTGACTAAAGAACAATATAATGCAGTCTCCCCCTAAGTAAAAAACCTTCATCCTTCACTGCTCAATCAACAGTAAATTTATTTATACCTGGGGTATTAAAAATAAAAAATATAAAGCATGTTAAAATAAAACCATGGTTAATATTTAACCACTGTAAATAAATAAATACTTTAGGTGTGGGACTAACCCTTAAACTCATCACTTAATTTAGGTAAATTATCTCCACATACTTTTTAATTTTAAGTATGGGAGAATAGTGCATGTTTCATTTATTCCTGGGAACTGATTAGCATTTAATCGAAGTTGCCATAACAACTCAAGTTGCTCTAAAAGTAGTGACGCTGGTCCTTCATGTACATTTTCACTAATCTGGTCTGTAACTCTAAACTTTAATTTATGGTTAGGTGAATTTTCTATGTGCCTAGCTAGTGCATTCTCTGTTTTCCCCCTCCTAATAGTGTACAGGTGTTCATAGATTCTTTCTTTTAACTTTTTATGTGTTTTCCCTGTGTAGAAAACAGGACAGAGAATGCACTGAGCTAGGTATACCACCATTTTAGTGTTACAGTTGTACCAACCTGTGATGGAATACTTGTGGTTACCTATAGAAAAATGTCCAGTTGCAATGGATCCACAGTAGTTACAGTTTTCACATTTGAATATCCCTGGGGTCCTTGCAGCCTTCACTATAGTGGTTTCTATTAAGTTCCTGGGAACTACCACCCCATTATCCTGATGAGCCTTATCTGCAAGGCCATGGAACGTATCATCATGGAACTCGTAAACAAAGACATTGGTAATCTCCCAACTCTGGACCCCACACAGTGCGGGTTTGTAAAAGGCAGATCATGTCTCCTAAACCTGATAGACTTCTTTGAAGCAGTCACCAAAGCCATAGATGAGGGTAGGGTGCTTCACACAGCCTATCTAGATCTCACCAAGGCTTTCAACACCATCCCCCACTCTGGAAGTATAGATAAATTTACTAAACTAGGTATAAATCCCTATGTCACAAGATGGGTTGCCAACTGGCTCACTGCAGAACCCACACTGTGAAAGTAGTAGACTCCAAATCCGACTTCAGACCAGTGACAAGTGGAGTACCACAGGGTTCATTCCTGGGTCCTCTCCTGTTTGGTATCTACTTATCTGAAGTACAGGCTAACACAGAAGGTCTTTGGCTAACTAAGTTCACAGATGACTGCAAGCTAGGAGCCGTAATTGAAACTCCTAACGATGTGGACATCCTACAAAAGGGCCTCACGGAGACAGATGCCTGGTGTCAAAGCCATGACCTCAAGCTCAATGCCAAAAAGTGCATTGTCATCCCCTTTGGTAAAAACTCTGTACCCATGAACTACCACATAGGTGGTAGTCTACTTAACACTGAAAGTGTGATAAGAGACCTTGGGACACAGGTGGACAGTAGTCTTTCCTTTGATAATCACATTGCCACAGTGGTCAGGAAATCCTTCTACATGGCACACCTCATCACTAAAAAGGTTTCTCATCTAGAAAAAAAGAGGTAATTCTTCCCCTCTACTCATCACTCATTAGAACCATTATAGAGCACAATGCTCCTTTTGGTATGTACCTCACAAGACAGAATTACCTCACAGAGGATTACTGGCCTCAAAAAACTCCAGCTTTACTCTGTCACATATCGCCTACTCAGAGGCGATCTCTGCCAATCATACAAAGCTATGTCAAACCCAGAGCTGTTGGACATGCTCCACTTATAGAAATCCCATTCCCTCTGAGCTACACGCTGTAGGGACCTAAACCTTGTCACCACAATAAACAGAACATGCTGGAGGGATAGATCCCTGTCCCAGGGACTTCCCATACTCTGGAACAAACTACCTATCTATGTCAAACAGAGCTCCTCGTTAGCACTCTTCAAGAAAAATCTTGATGACTGGATGAGAAATAGGAAATTCTCCCCGGGGATCACTTCTGTGGCTCTGTTTGACAGGAGCACAGGAAAATTTTTGGCTAGACTTATATAGGCCCTAGGGCCAATATATATATATATATATATATATATATATATATATATATATACATACATATATATATATATATATATATATATCTGTGTGTGTGTGTATATATATATATATATATATATATATATATATATATATATATATATAGGTATGTGTGTGTATAGAACAAAATGCAACATTGTACTTTCCGAATTACATTATATGAAAGATAACTGACCCTTTGTACATATGTTGTTTCCTTGTAAATGTTAAACAACTGGTTTAAATTTTGTTACACTCTGTGTAAAAATAGTTGTTTCTTGAATGTCTAGAGATTTTCTTCCTGGATCTCTGCTGAAAAGAGGGTACTTGCGTATTATCGCAACCAGATTTTTGTGATAATACCGCTTTCTTTCCCATGGGTAATTTAAACTAGAAATGTATGCTGAATCACACAGGGAATGTTATCTTTAAAGGCAAATACTTTGTTTAGGTAAGAATAACAGTGTAATATTTGAAAAATGAGTATTTCTTTGAAGGTATGCCATTCCCAAAATCAAGTCACTCATACCACATTTCCAAGTCCTGTTATTTGTTAGGCGCATTCCAAACAGTAAACCAGCGACTGAGCAATCCACAAGTATGCTGCCGTAAAACATCCACTAAACAGTCCAACAGTAAGTAGTATCCACAAGGATAACACCATCTGAATACAAAAAATAAACCATTATTGGCAACGACTGCAAAAAAATTATTATCGGACTACCGCTTAACAGAACAGCCTCCGTTGTACAAGTACTTTTATAAAGTGTGCACATACATATTCCCTTACTTATTCTCTTTAACTTCAATTCTATTCAACAGTTTGTAAACAATAAATCCAATAATTTACCAAAAAAAAAAGATTTGCAGGTCTCCGTGCCTTATTCTTTGAAGAAAGCATTGTACAACTTATGAGTAATTCATGTTGCAGGACAGCAGAAGTTCAACCAAACATTTTCCCAGGGTCTGACTTTCATTTCCTGTGGCACAACGGCAGTGTAACCAACTTTACAGTACGCAGTCCAAGATTCAGATCTCCACGTTGATTTACCTTGCCAAATTTAAGGACAGACTAAGTCATACCCACTGAAAACATCAACCTTAACATAACTTCCACTATCCGTTTTTAGGCAAACAAACGTATTACCGCAACCGTGAAAATCTGGTTGTGATAATACGTAAGTACCGAAAAGGGGTTTGCTTAACCCAGTTAGACTTTTCTGGTAAACAATAGCAACATAAAAATAAAATATGTTTACAGTTTACCTGACCATTTTATCTCTTGCTTCAGTGATGTACTGCAGAATTATAGTAATGTAGACTTGTGTTTTTCGGCTTTTCCTGGTAAGGGCTTGCCACAGCGGAACTCCGGTCCGCTAATGATTGGCAGTACATTTTTACGTGCCAAGTTGCCAGCTCTGATGCACAACCTTCAACGAAGGTACGCCCATTCACGCATGTCTCCACACAGAAGACGCTCTAGCTGAAAATGGAACAGGACAACATCTTACTGTGAGGTGACAATTATAGTAATGTAGACTAAAATAACTAAATTAATTTGTTTCTCTTTACTACTCAGGTGATTGTAGCATTTTGTGTGTCAAGTTTAAAGAGGATTAGGCAGGAAGCAATTAGTGCTTACATTTCCCATTTAAGTGAGCTTGTGTCAGATGTAGGGCCTTGTAGGCAGCCCCTTGTATGCATAAGGATGATAAGGTCACATTACTTGAGTGAGCAGCAGGAGATAGTTTGTGAGTTTGGCAGTACTATACTGTGTCAATACATCAAGCAACTAATATATCTCTCCACTAGAACTAAGGCAGCACAGCTTATAGACCAGACGTCAGATACAAACACTAAGCACTTTGCTCTGACTGAGAATGTGCTTTTTCCTCAGGATGTAGATTCTTGTAAGTGGTCGCTCTGCTGTCATGAGATTCTGAGATTAGGTGATGTTCCAGAAGGGCAGTGTCACAGTATTCTTAAATATGACATGCTTTAATGATTGTGAAGGATGAAGATGTTTACTGATTTATGTAGTTGCTCTTGCACAAGATTTAGAATGCCTGTGGATGGATCAGACAGTTTGTATACAACTACAGTAAAATTCAGTGGCAATTCCATTTAACAGAAGTAATGTGTTTCTTTAGCAGAACTAGTGTTTGCATTGCTAAACAGATTGTGGTGCTATTTATAACCGTAGATCATTAGGCTGTGCTTAAGGTGGGTGATAAACAAATGCGGGTTAAACTTACACACTGTTCAATCATTTTCTAGCATGTCTTCAAGCTGGAGCAGGAGGAGTATATGAAAGAGCAAATCCCATGGACACTTATTGACTTCTATGACAATCAGCCTTGTATTGACCTCATAGAAGCTAAGCTGGGGATCTTAGACCTGCTGGACGAAGAATGTAAGGTGAGGCTACATTTGTTAAACGCCACTACTATAAGCGTCATCGTACTCTCTGTATAATAGATAGGTATATGTCTATCTTCTGTATTCAGCTGGGCATGTTTATTTTGGTATGGCTTATTCAACTGTCCATGCTCCAGTTATAAGTCTTCAAAAGTAGTCTTTGAATCTGCATCTTATCTGTTATCACTGTACTTTGCCCAAAGTGTTTACAAACTCACAGACATTTTATGTACTTACAATTTATCACTTAGGTTTATGTTATCTTCTATATTTACAATTAAACATTTAGACGTTATTTTCTGTGTTTGCAATTAATTATGTAGGTTTATGTATAGCTGTTTATCTGATACATGTTTACACCTTTCCTTGTGGGTGGGGGGAAGAAACTGGGAACACATGAAGATCTCACTAGCATTGTTGTGATTTGGCCTGAATTCATTGAAAGTTATTATTCCCATGAGATATATACAATGAATATCTCACACTAAAACTGCAGCTGACATAAGCTGGTGTGAACCTTTCATGAAAATAGCAGTGCTGGGTATCATCTTCAGTTCTTTTTCCTGATTGCTTCAAAACATGGATTTTGTTTTCCAATCACATATAGTAGCCATCAGTCCTATCACAGGAATGACAAGTCACTATTCACAATGTAGTACATAACTTTCAAACTATGCTGAGTTTTTTTCCGGAAGAAATATGAAATATGAGAGTCTATATTAGAACATTGAAGTTTCACAACTTCGAATGTTCTAACATCAACCCCTATTCAGCGAACGCTGACAACATCGAACATACAGAACAGCAAATTTTTTCCTAGGGAAATAATTTGCTGTTCCGAAACACATACACACAACACAAGTACACCAAACAAACAGCAATCCACACACATACACCTAAAATCTTACGTATAACCCTACACTAAACTGTACATACACCACTAACTATCATTGTTGGAGCCTTCCTGTGTCCTGAAAGAGTGCTCTTCAAACTATCTGGAGATATACAGAGCCAAGTATATTTTTCTGGCACTTCAGAGTTGTGTACTGGTAATTGTTGTTTGACTAATTTTATATCATTGCTGGCTGACGTCAGAGTTGTGCACTGTTATTTTTGCTTCACTGTATAGTTTTACAGATCTCTGCTGAAGGTGTTTTCCCCCCTCCCCTATTTCTCTGTGTCATAAGTTGGTATAACTGGTTTTGCATCCTGTGTGTTATCTGACCATCTCAAGAATAACTTGCATAAAATTAGACCCTCTTAGTAAAAAAGTCTGCATATCATTGTTGGAGCCTTCCTGTGTCCTGAAAGAGTGCTCTTCAAACTATCTGGAGATATACAGAGCTGAAAATATTTTTCTGGCACTTCAGAGTTGTGTACTGGTAATTGTTGTTTGACTAATTTTATATCATTGCTAGCTGATGTCAGAGTTGTGCACTGTTATTTTTGCTTCACTGTATAGTTTTTCAGATCTCTGCTGAAGGTGTTTTTCCCTCCTCCCCCTATTTCTCTGTGTCTTAAGTTGGTATAACTGGTTTTGCATCCTGTGTGTTATCTGACCATCTCAAGGATTACTTGCATAAAATTAGACCCTCTTAGTAAACAAGTCTGTTGGAGCCTTCCTCTGTCCTGAAAGAGTGCTCTTCAAACTATCTGGAGATATACAGAGCTGAGTATATTTTTCTGGCACTTCAGAGTTGTGTACTGGTAATTGTTGTTTGACTAATTTTATGTCATTGCTGGCTGACTTCAGAGTTGTGCACTGTTATTTTGCTTCACTGTATAGTTTTTCAGATCTCTGCTGAAGGTGTTGGTTTTCCCATACCCACCCTTCCTATTCCTGTGTTGTTGTTTAAATCTGGAGGTTTTGCAGTTGCCCTCCCCCACTGTAGATTTGATCTGGGACACTCCCCCCTGTCCCATCTCTTTACCTCATTCTACCTAATAGACTCATTCTGCATTGTTTTTAGTCATTTTTAATTTAATTGCATTTTTAAACTGTTTGGTCTAACATTGCTACATACTCAAGTGTGCTAGCTTGCACTGTATTTGAATTGTTTTGACTGCTGTTTTAGCTACTTTTCTGTATAAAAAAATACCTTTCCTGTAACTAGTGTAGTCCAGATACAGATTTGCTGTATCCAGGACTGTATGTAAGCTTCTGATCCCCTCCCCCCAAGATTTCTGTGTTGAAGTGAAGCCTTCTAGCTTATCAGCGGGAGTGGTAAGCACTAGGTAACCTATCTACCACATAAGAAGTGGTCTGCCCCAGAAATTGTAGTTATTGGCTGTTTGGGCAGTTTTTCCATCTCTCTCAACTTTCTGATTTAAAAGCCCGCATTTGCAGTTGTTTCCCCCCTTTCCTGTAATTAGTTTAGTCCAGATAGAGATTCTTACTTTTAGCACTTGAATTTGCTTATTCTTGATCAGCACTTGTTCAGAGCTTGTAAGCACTAAATAACCTACTAATTACTACAGCACTCAACCTTCCTCATTACCTAGAGGAAAACAGTTTTGGTACTTACTTTACTCACTTGCTTAGAGAAAAACAGCTCTTGTACTCACTTTCCTCACTTATGTAGAGGAAAATAGTTTTTTTATTCAGGCATGTCCAAGGGTCAGCTCCCAGTTTTCTCTCCTGTCTATCTGATGAATCTGGGCATCTTGGGGCAATGTAGAAATTGCCTCATGTACACAGACAACGCTCTCCTCCTACCACCCAACACTACAACCTGTGAGAGATGCACTTATCTAGCCAAACTGGAGGTAAAGCTCTCTCCAATCAAGACTGAACTTGACAGTCAAGAGGAGAAGGTAAACACTTGCACCACACGACACTCATCACATAGTCTCACTAAATCTACACTACCAAAATCCACACATAGAAATACAAAAACATTCACGGAGGCTCTCAATAATAATCTGCTCAAGCAACAGAGACCTCCAAAGCAGAAATGCAAGCAACCTCCACCCCCCAACACAACCCAAATGACACATAGCCCGCAGACTCAGTGTGCCACTCAGTCACAACCAATAAGGCAAAACAACGTACCCAACACATTAGTCATAGGCGACTCTATAGTCAGGCACACTGATGTCCCACTCACCAGGCTAAACAAGAAGAAGGTTACTGTCAGCTGCCTGTCAGATGCCAGGATCCGCCACATAACCCACGCACTCAGGTCACTCCACAACAAGTACAAATATGACTCTGTCATTGTCCATGCTGGTGTGAACGACGTGAGATGTACCTCCCTGGACTACATGAAAAGACACATGGAAGAGCTCTCCGATCTTGTAGCACAGGCAGGTATGACCCTAGCCCTGAGTAGCATTCTGCCATCACCCAGAATGATGCTGCAGTACAAGGACAAAATGAATGACTTCAACAATTGGCTAAGCTTCTGGTGCCATTCTATAGGGATCCAGTATCTATCTGCCTGGGATGACATGGTCGACAGACCACGATGCTTTGCCAGAGATGGCCTGCACCTGTCACCCCTGGGATTCTGGATACTGGCTAAGGGTCTTGCAAGGTTCAAATGACAAATTCACCACCGTAACAGGAATAGGCAAGCAAAAACTGAGGGTGATGCTACTCAATGCCAGAAGTCTAAATCTCAAAATGCACTCACTCGAGGCACTCCTTAAAATGGAGAACATTGATATCTGTGCAGTGACTGAGACCTGGTTCAAGGCTCCAGAGGGCACCCCTGCACTACCAGGCTGTAACTCATACCACACTTTTCGGCCATGTAACCTGGACCGGAACACCAAAGGCGGAGGTGTATCCATATTCATTAAGGATATCCACATCTCCAGGCTAGTTGCTCAGCATAATGCAGCCGAGGTTATCCAAGTGCAACTAACTCTGGGCAAAACTGCAATCCAAGTTGTAGCTTGCTACATATCACCTACCATGCCCCAGGATTCCCACTCCTCTTTTCTTGATGTACTGGAAAATATTAGGGTTCAACCAAACAGCGATTTCAACTACCCCACCATTGACTGTGAAAACTACTCATGTACCAACTCCTTTGCTCAACGCTTTCTGGAATTCATAAACTCCAATGCCCTGGATCAGCTTATCCACATCCCCACCAGGGGCAACAAAATCCTAGATCTAGTCATTACCAATATGAGTGACCGGTGTTCCACACCTGAAGTCACTGCCTCATTGGTCCGATCTGACCATAAGCTAATTACCCTAGATATCCACATCCTGCCTCCACCCCCCATTAAGGAAACCATAATAGAAAATTTCTCCAAAGCCAACTTCATGCTTCTTAAGACAGAAATGGTGAACTTCATGACACCCATGCAGATGGACAATACAGTTACGACTACTGTATCCTACACAATTGCACTTTATAAGCACTTACATGAGTGCATGGATCATGCTATCCCAAACAGAACCAAGATGCTATCCTCCAAAAAAAGGAAGCCAATCTGGTGGTCCCCTGCCATAAACAAACTGTACAACAGAAGGAAGAAACTCTTGCAAAAGAGAGTAAAATCCCACGAGTGGAGGAGCTCCCTGGTCAGCCTCAGTAAGAAGCTGCAATCCCTGATAAAATCCTCCAAAGCTAGTTACGAAAACAAAATCGCCACTGATTCTAAAGACAACCACAAAGCATTCTTTAGCTATGTCAAGAATCTGAATGGCAACACTCAGATCTGCTCTGAGTTACAGCACAATGGCACTAAATATACAGACCCAACTGATATTGCCAACATCCTGGCAGATAGGTTCAGTGCTAACTTTACCCCCCTCTCACCCCCTAAAGAGGCCATCTCTATACCGGAAGAATGCAAAGTTCCCGTAATCACGGCTGCACAGGTAAAAACCACACTCTCCAAAGCCAAGAACACAGCATCCATGGGACCAGACAACATCCCATGCTGCATTCTACATGAACTACAGAACAAACTGGCACCCCACCTAAGTACCATGTTCAGTCATAGCCTCACCTCAGGCTTTGTGTCCGCTGAATGGCGCACAGCAACGGTTATACCACTCCACAAGGGGGGAGCCACCACGGACCCCGGGAACTACTGCCCCATTAGCCTGACGAGCCTGGTCTGCAAGGCCATGGAACGTATCATCATGGAACTTATAAACAAAGACATTGGTAATCTCCAAACTCTGGATCCCACCCAGTTTGGGTTTATAAAAGGCAGATCATGTCTCCTAAACCTGATAGAGTTCTTTGAAGCAGTCACCAAAGCCGTAGATAAGGGTAAGGTGGTTCACACAGCCTATCTAGATCTTGCCAAGGCTTTTGACACCATCCCCCACTCTGGAATTATAGATAAACTCACTAAACTAGGTATATATCCCTATATCACAAGATGGGTTGCCAACTGGCTCACTGACAGAACCCACACTGTGAAAGTAGCAGACTCCAAATCCGACTTCAGACCAGTGACAAGTGGAGTACCACAGGGTTCAGTCCTGGGTCCTCTCCTGTTTGGTATCTACTTCTCTGAAGTACAGGCTAACACAAAATATCTTTGGCTAATGAAGTTCGCAGATGACTGCAAACTAGGAGCCATAATCAAAACTCCTAACGATGTGGACATCCTACAAAAGGGCCTCACTGAGACAGATGCCTGGTGTCAAAGCCATGGCCTCAAGCTTAATGCCAGAAAGTGCATTGTCATCCCCTTTGGCAAAAACTCTGTACCCATGAACTACAACATAGGCGGTAGTATACTTAACACTGAAAGTGTGATAAGAGACTTTGGGACACAGGTGGATAGTAGTCTCTCCTTTGATAATCACATCACCACAGTAGTCAGGAAATCCTTCTATGTGGCACACCTCATCACAAAAGGTTTCTCATCCAGAAAAACAGAGGTCATCGTTCCCCACTACTCATCATTCATTAGACCCATTATAGAGTACAACACCCCTTTTGGTATGTACCTCACAAGACATCTCCAACAACTGGAAAGGCTGTAGAAATACCTCACAAAGAGGATTACCGGCCTCAAACAGATGCCCTACCCTAACCGTCTCAAAAAACTCCAGCTTTACTCCGTTGCATATCGCCTACTCAGAGGTGATCTCTGCCTAACATACAAAGCTATGTCAAACGCAGAGCTGTTGGACATGCTCCACTTAAAGAAATCCCAATCCCTCTGAGATACACGCTCTAGGGACCTAAACCTTGTCACCACAATAAACAGAACATGCCAGAGGGATAGATTCCTGTCCCAGAGACTTCCCATACTCTGGAATAAATTACCTATCTATATCAAACAAAGCTCCTCATTAGCACTCTTCAAGAAAAATCTGATGATTGGATGGGAAATAGGAAATTCACCCCGGGGATCACCTATGTGGCTCTGCTCGACAGTGGCACAGGAAAATAATTTTCTTGGGTGGCAAAAGCCAGGGTACCTTTGTGGCTGGGCTTGTATAGGCCCCAAGGCCGATAACCTAGTACCTACCTATGAACTTATAACTATACACTTACCTTAACCCAAACCCTAACCCTAAGGTCCATCACTATCGCACACTCACCTCACCCTCGCCCTAACCCTAACTCACCTAACCTGCCCTAACCCTCACGTCCACACAATCGCACACTTACCTGACCCGCGCCCTAACGCTAACTCACCTAACCTGCCCTAACCCTCACGTCCACACAATCACACATTTACCTGAACCCGACCCTTAACTTTCCACCACAATGCTGAAAATAGTGAAGCGACAAAAACGGATAACCAAATTCTTTCCCTAGGAAAAAAATTGGTTTTCTGCAGCTTCACTATTTTCAGCGTTCGCTGAATAAGGGTCGATATTAGAACATTCGAAGTTGTGAAACTTTGATGTTCTAATATAGACTCAACTATGGCTAGTGCTTTAATGTTGAAGAGTGTTACAAGTATAATAACCTTCTCATAACAAGTGCTCCTGTCCTTATCAAATTGCAGTTATTTTTTTCATAATGTGTGCTTGTTCTAGCGGGTTTCTTTTCTCAGTCTTGAAACACTGTACAAATCAGACAAGCCACTGAGTTACAGTATTTATCATTTTAGAAGCGTTTCTTTGGCAGACAAAATACTAGGCTTGAGACCAATGAGAGGGCTAAGTCCAGAGATAAGCATATCTGAGGAAAAAGGGACAAACTACAGACAGGATCTCTGGATGTGGTAGGCAGATACCTGTGTTGAGACCAGACAGAAAGGTGGCACAACATGAAATGCATTCAAAAGATGTATCTTCCAGTAGTTCCAGAAGTGGGACATCATTATTAATTCCCATTACATGGAGTTAAACACCCCATCAAAAAGGGCATGTTAGAATTGATAGGGAGGGCAGGGAATCAATCAGCTGAAGTGTAAGCTATCAGTCTGTAAGGAGGATTTGTATAAATGGGAAGACTGCAAGAGTTATGGTGGTGGAGATAATAGGAACAACAGAACACCAGAAGAATGTGTTGCTTATAAACAAATGGAGTAATTGCAATAGGAGGGTGAGACTGAAGTGGTCAGAAGTAAGGTAAGACAGTACAAGGAAATGTTTAAAACTTCTTTGAAGGAGGGCTGGTTTAAAGACCCCATCCCCAGCGGAATCGCAGAACATGGCTAGCTAATATATAGGACAGATGGAATTGTGTTAGTGTGGATAAAGGAAAATTCCAGAAGCTCAGACATAAACCACTTCTTTATGAATGTTCATTGTCATACATGCCCAGTTAGGTAAACGGGAGATTTTCTTTCCATTTAGGTAGCATGTTTTTTCCATACCCTTAGCAAGCTTCTGATCAGAGAGGAAGGTAAGCATACTTAATAGTTTGTAAGCTGATTGCCAGAACACATACATGTCAAAAACAGGCACTATGAAAGAATTGTCATCTGACACCTAACACAGAATCCATCTAGTCAGTCTTTTTTCCAGTAGTCTACAGTAACATTATATTTTTACATTTGCGTTCCCGCTTTTTGCTTGTCTGTGCGATTTTGAATTCCAGAATCTGAAACTTAGACATAAGGAAAGCATGAGTAAGATTACAATAGCATGTGCCCTAGGTTTAAAACATACTGCTTGGTGATAGTGACAAACTGGATGCTATACTCATTTTAGTATGGTATTAAGAAAAGGATATTGCTAAATATTGAGTTGCATGTTTTAGTTATCTTTATTTTGTTGACCAGGTTAACCCAGCTTTCCACTTCCTTTTCAGCGAGGATCCCGGGAGAAATATATCATAATACGTTTTAGGTGGAAAGAAAGAAAGAAATCATTATAAGAAGTAACACCTAATATTCACTTTTCTATATTCTATAGATTAGAGTCCACTAATATACATTAAGTTGCAAGGAGACAGTCACAACAAGTTATAAGTTGCGAGAAGTTAGTTGCAAGAAGTTACATTTAATGACTGCATTACCCTGCTCTTATGGCATACAGCACAGAATATACCTAAAAATATTTTAATAAGAAATGTGAAGCAGCATTTGTAATGAATCAGTTTTTTCTGCTGAGCTGCTTTACATTTGCACTGTGCACTGTACTACCAAGTGTAAAATGCATAACCCACCACCTGCTTCCAACATATGGATCACTGTATCATGGCACTTGACGTGCCATGCTAATTGCACTGAACTGCAACACAGAACACTGTGTGTAACCTGGCTGTTCAGGTTCAGGTGCAGGTCATAAAAGCAGTTGTTTATGCTACGCATTTGCATATTGCTGGATCAGTGTGCTGCCTTTCAAAATACAGGGAATAACAGCAAAAAAGATGTAGCAGCTTGGAGGAATGGGAAAGAAGGCAAACAACATGGGCATGAACTGAGCTGTGGTGCTATAATCTCATTCAAACTTGAGTACAAGCCACAGCTTAAATCTTTTTTATTTTTTCTTGCTGTACAGGGAGCTGATTCCTTGCTAGGGATATTCTGGTATACTGTAAACAGTAAAATGTGATATGCAGCCCAGCTAAAGCACAGTGTGTGCTCTGTAGCTTAGGAGAATGTTCATTAACTTTCCAGTATGCGGTAGTGGTTCTCTGGTAGTAGAAGGCATAAATCTCTTATATTGTATTGATGCATACTACAAGGATGGTGCTATGATTTGTAAGAACTGCATTGTCACAGTAAGGTGTAGTGCACTTCTACTGTATCCATTTACTGATTACCTGCTTAGTGTTATTCAGGTTCTGTTGGGAAGCTAGAGCCTATGGGCACTAGGCAGGCAGAGACTAATCCCAGAGACAGTTCATTTCCGGGATTATACACACACACACACACACACACACACACACACACACACACACACACACACACACACACACACACACACACACAAATCGAGGTAGTTTAGGGGATTGCCAGTTCAGTGTCATAGGTTTTTGCAGTGTGGGAAGAAAACAGAGAGCCTGCCAAAACCCGTATGGACACAGGGAGGATGTGCAGACAGAAGACATCCCAGCACAGAACTCAAATGAAAAACCAAGCACTGCAAGATCATTTTCATTAATTCTAGCCATGATGCAATAGTTGGTGAACTTAATATTCTTAGCAGCAAATAGTGGTCAGAAGCATGTCAGCAAGTCAAACCTGTTGTTGAATATAAACAAATGCAGTTATTTTTTGGTATTGTCTTCAGTGGGCATGACGGAATGGCAGTTGATAAAGATTTTGATGGACCTAGGTGGGATGTGGCATAAGGGATGGAAGTAAAGGAAGAGGTGGAAAGAAATGGGAGGGTTGTAGCACTGAGATGATGAGAAGCAGAGATTTTTTCAAAGAAATCAGAACAAAATGGGTATATCTTAGTAAAACATAAGGCATTGGAGGGTTCTTGGAGAGTGCTCTAGATAACCACATAAGTAGGAGATTTTCCAGGAGTGATGTAGGATTCTAGATGATCATGTTTTAACACAGAGAGATCAGCTGTCCCTTATATTCCATATTGCGAATATTGAGTTAATGAATTCCCTCCCCCCACTTCTATGACATCCAAGGGGTATCACATAAGCAGCTACTGTTGAACATTATTAACGTGTCAACGTATACCTACAGAAAATGCTGATTGATATCAACTAGACTTATTTTTGCGAGTGTGTTTCAGCAAAGTCTTTACCTTTGTTGTAGGTTGCAGGAATGCTTTCCAGACTGAACAACTCAAGCAGCTGTAGTATCTTGTAATGATTGTTTTAGACAGAGCATCTGCTGTGGACCATCTTGTAGTGTTGGAAGGATGGCCTAGTTCATCACAGAGTTTTTGTTTTAGTCCTTTTAAATATCCAAAAACCAAAAAGACTGGACACTGCTCGAGTACGAACTCCTTCTATTTATTAAAAACAGACATACAAGTGATGAGCGCTTTCGGGCCTCTGCCCTTCATCAGATAAAGCATCTCCCAAAACCAAACATTTTAAAACAAGTACAGACCAATAGGAAGTCAGTAAAAATCAATAAAAAACCCGCCTGTTCTTAAGGGCGGGTCTCATAGGAATGACTCCATTAAGCCCAGGGCTCCTGTGTGCCATAAACTCAATTATCCCATTCCTTTCAGATCGGGAGAGCAACATGCAGAACCACGGACGTGGTCTATTTGGCAGAGTGTCAATCCTGCACAAGTTTTTATGTAGGCAAGACCAACTGTATGTTTAAAGTTAGGGTCTTGCAGCACCTCTCTTCGATTAGGAATGGGGATATACGCAATGCATTATATAGACACTTGGTAGCTCATCCTACACATAGTTTCAAATTTAAAGTGATAGTGAATGTGAAGTTGAACAAAAGAGGGGGTGACATTAAACAATTAACAGAGCTAGCTGAATCTAAATGGATAATTGAGTTTATGGCACACAGGAGTAAAGTTTCTCAATCCAGTATTCCATGGTAGATTGCTAGGAAATCCAACATGTGTGTTTGGAATCATGACAGGAAAACACAAAATCATGTTGACTCTATGAATTCCATTGTATGAAATAGGAGTAAAGCTCCAGCATGTATTTTTTTCCTAAATAAAATAAAATGGAACAGATGTCAAGGTGACGATTTGATATTAAAAGAAAAGCAGATTGGGTGCTGTAGTCAACAGACTTTATCAGACCATCTAAAAGTAACTTAACTTCAAATAAATACTTGTATCAAGAAAGTTACCACTTGAAAGAACAAATTGTAAAATGAGTTACAAATACAATAGCTGTAACATTCACAGCCAAATTCACAAAGGTTACCGTGAGGTGTACACCTCGTGGTAATCTTTTTGAATTGAAAGACAGATCTCCTACAGTGCATTTGCAAGAGGACATACAGAACTGTGGTGGGCTGTATCCACACCTATGATAAATGCAAATGAGACAGTCTGTGGTGGTGATGTCCTTCAAGGATGCATCTGCAGTCCTAACATATGGGTTGTCCTGCCTCAGGCAGCCCTTCGGTCGGCCGGATTCCAAAGTCTGGGTCTGGCCTCGGCTGATGTCGCACTTCACCCGATGTCATAGCTGCTGTGAATTGGTTATAAAGGCATCAGCCGACGCCATTTTCCTCAGTCTTTCTTGCTGCGCGGTGCCCGAAGCAGAAGCTGTTCGCAAGTGCCGGTCGGTCAGATCCAGAGATTTCTACTACCGAAGACTTCTAAAAAGCTAAGTACCCCGTTGTGGACTCTTTCTTGCCTCAGCCGATGTCAGAAAAAGTAAATAATTGTTTAACTTGTGGGAAACAAATACCTCATAAGGATTTCCACTCTTACTGCCTTCCTTGCTTAGGCCCTGACCACGACGTATCAGCTTGTCTAGCCTGTGCTTCCTTCAACCGACGGACACTTAGACGTCGGTCGGAGTTTGCAGAGGAGTTTTTTGGTCCCGCTTTTGCTTACAAAATGCCGTCGGAGACCCCGACTTCACAATTAGCTAAAAAGCATAAGGAAAAGGACCGACACTCGCGGTCCGCGGTTTCGGCCGAAACCACGGTTAAGCCAACCGCGAGTGTCTCAGTTTCGGCTGAAACCGAGTCCTCGGTTCTTCCTTCGGCCGAAAGCTTGCCTCCGATAGCCGAGGCCTCACACAGCATGGCTGAATCCGCTTCTGAACTTACCCCTGCTGTAGCAGGCTCCCAGGATTTATCAGATACTATTCCTTTAGACATATCTACTCCTGCACGTGGAGCTGCTAGGCCCCCTGCATCTATGTCTATCAAGGCTTTTTCTAGGGCTAAAGCAGCTAAATCTTCTAAGGCCTTGCCTGCTAAAACCCCCTCACACAGGCCTACCTCCAGTTCCCAAATGCTCAGCTTGGCTGAGGATCTCATTTCTTTGATCAGGGGATCCCAACCTCACCCAGACAGGGCCTCTCAACCCCCTCTAGAGAAGAGGCCTAGAGCAGAGCCCCCGGATCCTGTTTCTACAGACTATTCCTCGGATGATTCAGAAAACTCAGGTCCTCCAGAAGGCCCATATTCTCCTTATGAGGATTCTGATGCAGAAGACTCCATTCCTTCTGCCTCTCCTCCTGAGGAATTTTGGGGAAACCTTACATGCTAGGAGAGAGCATTTTCAATGGCAGGGCCAGGATTTTTCAGATTCAAGGAAAAGGCTAAGGACCTTTTTACATTTACCACAGCATAGGCCTTTAGCCATTCCTCCAGTACTTACAGTTGTTGATGATGCTTATAATGATGCCTGTACTGCCCCTGACTCTCTTCCCCCGGCCCCTGCCAAGCCCGACAGATATTACAGGGTCCCGGACACACACTTTCACTTGTATAAGGCTCCTATTGCAGATCCTGAAACCATTTCACAGGGCCCCAAAGCTGTAGCAGCTGCCTCTGCCAAAACCCCTCCCTCTGAAAGAGAATCTAGAGCATTAGAGAGATGGGGTAAAAAGTTTATACTTCTGCTACTCTTTCGCTAGGGCCTTAAACTGTCAATTCCACATGATTCAGTATCAGGAATTTTGTTAGACCAGCTAAATAAAAACTGTCCTCTCCTGAACCTATAGACCGTAAGTCCCTTCAGGATTTGGTACATAACACTCAGCAGGTCAGTAATCATTCCTTAAAATGCGGCTATGATGCACTGGAGGCTTCCTTTAGATCAGCTATGACTGGAACAGTGATTAGAAGGCATGCCTGGTTAAAAGAACAATCCTTACCAGACCATGTAAAGTCAAAGCTTCTAGATGCTGCCATGGAGAAACAAAGTTTGTTTGGCTCCCCTGCACAGCAAGTGCTAAAGAAGGTGGAAGAAAAAGCAAAATCTGTCCAAACAGTCAAGGATTTCTTACAGGTCCAGCCTCCGAGGTTCAGTAGAAATTGGCCTTCGAAGAATTGGTCCTTTCCAGACACCTCCAGAGCACAGAGAGGCAGAAATAGGCGCCCAAGAGGCAGAGGTCAATCCAGAGGTGCCTACAGGGGACGTCAGTGGCAGCCTAACAACCAGAGAAGTACTGCCACAGATTCAGCTACGACCACCCCCACAGGACAGACACAATGACTTGACTCTGATACCGCCTACCAGGGAACAACTGCAAGCACCCTAAGGCGGGAAGCTTGCCTTATTTTCCGTAAACTGGCATTACATTACAGGAGACAAATGGATTTTACAGACAATAGACAAAGGCTACAGGTTTCACTTCCACACTCTACCAAAAAAGAGAGGAATGCCAAACCTACCACCAAACCAAAAAACAAACGCTCTAGCACAAATCAACCACCTACTAAGGATGAGAGCTATAGAAAAGGTACCGCCTATGGAACAAGGGCAAGGATTTTACTCCAGACTTTTCCTGGTACCAAGGAAAGAAAACCAATGGAGACCTATTCTCGACCTGTCCACTCTGAACACATATCTCATTGTTCCAAAATTCAAAATGCTGACCCTACAGCAACTTCTTCCCATGCTGGGCAAGGAGTCTTGGCTGGTGACTCTAGATCTCAAGGAGGCATACCTGCACGTCCCTATATGACCAGATTGCAGAAGATACCTCAGATTTCTTGCAGGATCAGAGCATTATCAATTCTCAGCATTGCCCTTTGGCTTATCTACTGCACCCAGAGTATTCACGAAATGCCTGGCATCAGTAATTGCTCATTGCAGGCTTCAGGGAATTCAGATTTATCCATTCCTGGACGACTGCCTGATACAAGCGGACAACAAGACCAAATTAACAAAAGATTTGGAAAAGGTTATACAACTACTGCAAGCCCTGGGATACACAGTCATCATGAAAAAGTCAAGGCTGGTACCATCCCAAAGGATAACTTTCTTGGGTGCAGAACTGGACACATCAAATCAAATGGCATTTCTCACAGCAGAAAAGCAAAAGCAACTACCACTCTATTTCATGGCATTAACAACGCAGAACCAGCTTACAGCAAGGAAAGTCCTGCAAGCCCTGGGATACATGGCATCCTGCATAATATTGATTCCACATGCCAGGCTACATATGAGGAAGTTGCAATGGTACCTAAGGAATGTATGGTCTCAACACAAGCACAGTCTAGAAGCCCAGATTCCAGTAATTCCATGCCTGAAACAAGAATTCCTGTGGTGGGCTCAGGCCTGTTAGTTGAACAGAGGTCTGCCCTTCCACAAACCTCACCCAAGCCAGACTATCACCACGGATGCCTCAGACCTAGGCTGGGGGGCACACATGGTGGACAAGTGTATACAAGGCCTATGGACACAAGACCAGCTGAACCTACATATAAATCAAAAAGAGATGCTGGCAGTGAAACAGGCACTTCTGACATTCAGACCTTTTCTTCAACAAGGTCATTTGCTGATAAGGACGGACAACACCACAGTCATGTGGTATATCAACAAACAGGGAGGCACACACTCATATCCTCTATGCCGGATGGCAATGGACCTGTGGAATGTGGCCCTGAGCCACAACATTCAACTCCAGGCCAAATTTGTGCCAGGAAAAGAAAATTCACTAGCAGACACCTTAAGCAGAACTACCACGGATGCCCACGAATGGATGCTGCATCCAGGCATCTTCAAAACCATTACAAAGAAATGGGGACTACCAGAAATAGACCTGTTCGCATCCCCACACAACCACCAATTGAGGAAATTCTGCACAAGGACATACCATCCACTGGCTTGGAAGGTGGGCTCCCTATCCTTCAGTTGGGAAAACCTGACAGCATATGCATTCCCACCTCTTCCTTTGATGCACAAAGTGCTACTGAAGATCAAAGAAGATCACCCAAGGATCATCCTGATAGCTCCAGACTGGCCGAGGCAGCATTGGTACCCGCTACTGAGGAGTATGTCTCGGACACACGCATGGCCTCTACCTCTAGTTCCTTTACTACTAACACAGAACAACTACAAGATCCTTCATCCAAACTTGAAAACACTGCAGCTAGCTGCTTGGAATATTACATAAAGCAAAATAACCCAGACTTATCTCAGAGGGTTAAAGACATTATCCTGGAGGCTCGCAGACCCTCCACAAGGAAGACTTATTCAGCCAAATGGAAAAGATACCTCATTTGGAGTGCAGCAAAGGAGAAAATGTATCATTAGCAAACATAGCTAACATCCTGGAATACTTAGCAGAACTTTTCCACAATGGCCTGTCTTACTCCTCCATTAAGATTCATGCATCAGCAATTTCAGCAGAATACAACATGGATCCTCCAGTCTTTTCTCATCCTCTACTCAGGCAGTTTCTGAGAGGAATTAAAATGTAAAGCCTCCAAGGAAGCCACCTTTGCCTACATGGGACCTTAACTTTGTGCTGGAAAAGTTAACACTTCCCCTTCGAACCAGCAGCAACAGCAGAATTACAGTTCTTATCTTGGAAAACTGCTTTCCTGCTTGCAATCACTTCAGCAAGAAGGGTTTCTGAATTACAGGCATTAATGGCAGTACAGCCCTTCCTTAACTTCCATCAGGATAGAGTGTCCTTGAGAACTAATCCTACTTTTATGCCAAAAGTGGTCTCCAGGGTATCATTGAACCAAGCAATCCACCTGCCAACATTTTTCCCCCAACCCACAGAACAGGGGGGAAAGACTACTACATACATTGGATGTACACAGGCAATTGCACTATTATCTGGACAGAACCAAGACCAACAGAAAGACTGACCAGCTTCTGGTAGCGTATGCATCAGGAATGGAAGGAAAAGCAATTTCAAAACAGGCAATCTCAAAATGGATAGGAAATTGCATTAGATTTTGTTACTCTTTTCATGGAAAGACAACTCCAGAAAACATCAGACCTCACTCCACAAGGGCTACAGCCACTACTACAGCTTTCCTACGAGGAGTGGCTACCAAAGACATTTTAGAAGCTGCTACTTGGAGCTCCATGCATACATTTGCCAAGCATTATAATCTACCTTTATACTCCAGATCCCGAGCAGGTTTTGCAACTGCTGTTTTGCAAGGGATCTTAACTACACCATAATCATCTTAGTGCCTCCACCCCCAGTTTGGCTATGGTATTCTACCCATATGTTAGGACTGCAGATACATCCTTGAAGGACATAGTACAGTTTTGTACCTACCATAAATGTAGATGTCCGAGAGGTATGCATCTGCAGTCAGGATTACCCACCCTCCTTCCCCTCTGTGGTACTTCTAGGGTATTTTCCCATCTTGTAGCTAGCTGGGGGAATCTATTATGGTGTATTTGTTTGTATATATGTATATACATGCTTATATTGTTTGCTCTCTACTGTTTGGAACCTTTTGCATTTATCCAAATTTAGCCTTCCTAGAGGGCACCTGGCATCTGGGGCAAGAAACACTGAGGAAAATGGCGTCGGCTGATGCCTTTATACCCAATTCACAGCAGCTATGACGTCGGGTGAAGTGCGACATCAGCCGAGGCCAGACCCAAACTTTGGAATCCGGCCGACCGAAGGGCTGCCTGAGGCAGGACAACCCATATGTTAGGACTGCAGATGCATACCTCTCGGACATCTACATTTATGGTAGGTACAAAACTGTACTTTCTATGCTAATTAACCATGTGCTTTCCCCTAGAACTGTCTTCAGTAAGGCATCTATGCAGTCAAATGATTCATGGCTGCATAGATTAGCACAGCCATTTCTGGCCCCTCGGTATAGTCTAACCATGTTGATCCATTGCAGTAGAGATACGTGTTGGAGAGTTTAGTAATAAGATAGTGTTAGGAGGTGTGTGCATAAGCAGGGGTGGAGCCAGAAATTCATATTTTATACTCAGACTTTGTTTTCCTGCTCCCCTCCACCCACCTGTCATTTAAAAATGTACTCATCCCTGAAAAATCTGCCCCTACACACTTTGGAAAGGGTTATACTATTTTCAACTGTCTTCATTTATAAGGATAAAAAGTCTGTTTTAAGAGGTATATTCCTGTCATGTAAACATGTTTTGCACGGTTGTATACAACAGAAATTAGTTTAGACATTTCTAAATATTCTATGTTGTTGCACCTATAAAGGTACCAGAAAGATGCTCAGAAAAAATGTACTCATTTGAGTACACTGAGTATGCCTAGATACACCCTTGTGCATAAGTATATGTGAGGGGCTGCATGTGTGAGTGTTGTGTGAGCGTGTGTCTGCCTGGGAGGTAACGATAGGGGAGGATGTGATGGGATAAGTTATGTAGGTGTGTGTGTGTGTGTGTGTGTGTGTGTGTGTGTGTGTGTGTGTGTGTGTGTGTGTGTGTGTGTGTGTGTGTGTGTGTGTGTGTGTGTGTGTGTGTGTGTGTGTGTGTGTAGGTTAGTGTAGCTGTCATACTAACACACACCCCTAGACAAACAAGCAGAGCCTGCAAAAGTTGAGTGAGGTGAACTGTTAGCCACCAGAGATATCTCTGTAAAAACTTAGCAGCACTTAAACAGATTGGGACC
The DNA here is from genome assembly GCF_019279795.1 of Protopterus annectens. Lineage (NCBI taxonomy): Eukaryota > Metazoa > Chordata > Ceratodontiformes > Protopteridae > Protopterus > Protopterus annectens. The sequence goes on from NC_056726.1 coordinate 798,248,544, forward strand.
TGGGTGTGGGGGAACCACTAGCCACCTTGGATTTAAACTCACACCTGAGTGGCATTTAAACAGAATGGAGGTCAGGGGTTGGGGGGAAGCATTCACCTTCAGGGATATATCTTTAAACTCATGCCTTAGTGGCTCTTAACAGAACAGAGATTGGGGGAGTGGGGAATCACTAGCTACCAGGAATAAGTCTTTAAGTGCCTTAATGGCAAACAGGTATTCAGGAAACATCACAGACTGCTGTCTGTAATGTACCTGAGTGGAACTTAAACACATTGTGAGTGAGGGGGAATACTAAGTACCACAGAACACTCTACACAATGTGCTTGAGAAGCACATTAACACAACATGGATCAGGGAGTACAATAGACAAAAGTTGTACTCCATTATGGTGTGCATCAATGACATATGTTTTAAAAATAAAGGTGCAGAGAACCACTAGAAACAAGGGATAATGTTCTTCTGACAAATAAATAAGTGAAAAAAGAAAGTCATCTAAGTACAAAGGGGGAAATGGATTTGAACCCTGCACCCTTGACTCACGAAACTCCAGAATTAACCTGCTGAATTGAGAAGATAGTGCAGCCATTATTTTTATTTTTTATTTTTATTTATTTTTCAAGGATTTTTTTCTCTGTCTCTCTCCTGTATCATTCTATGGCTCTTCACCCATTGCCCCATATTTGTTGCCAGGTCTACCAGCCACCTACTTTACCCCTCCTGGACTGTCTCATCTCAATATGGCTAAGGCTTACATGGAACTTAAGGGGTCCTGGGAGTGTCTTATTTTTTGCTCTAACCTGTTATTCCCCCTACATTGGTTTCAGATATGCAGCATATTGCCTCACCTCCTGTGCAGCTCAGCCTTGTCCCCTTCCTATTTCCTCTTTGGCTTACACCTCCTAGCATGGCATTGTCAGCCTCTGTAACAAAAGGAAATACTGCCACGCCAGCTATCTGGAATTTTGTAAATAGTTGTATGTCATTTGTGAATATCAGCATGATGCAATTGCTTGTATTACCACTATATTAGAACTGTGGTGGTGGTACTGCGGTAGCATTGTCGCCTCACAGTAAGACGTTGTCCTGTTCGATTCTCAGCTAAAGCCTCTTCTGTGTGGAGACATGTGTGAATGGGTGTACCTTCGTTGAAGGTTGTGCATCAGGGCTGGCAACTCGGCACGTAAAAATCTACTGCCAATCATTAGCAGACCGGAGTTCCACTGTGGCGACCACTAACCGGGAAAAGCCGAAAGACACAACAGCAACCACTATATTAGAACTACATGTTATGTGTGTATCACACTGTTGGTACAGACTTATGTGATGAACAGAGTTTGTACAGTACTGAGCTTAAAAGATGTATCCACAGTGTACCCAACTGGAAAAGAACAGAAATGTATATAAACTATTGTAATTGTGTAAATGTATATAAACAGTGGGAACTGGCACATAGAAGGTTAACTTGCAAAACTTCAGTAAAATAGTTGAAATTAAGTTGTTTTATAACTGTGTAATAAAAGAGATGTTATCTTTCAGTTTCAGTGCAACAGGGGACATAATGTCTAGAACTAGGGAGCCTTCTGCATTGTTTTGTAAGTGTTTTATTGTTTTATGTCTTCCAGCAGTTGCAAACATCTGAAGGCTATGTATTTTCATAGGGAGCAAGGGTTGTTTTTGAGCCTGGGAACTGAAGTCAGGTGACAAAAAGTGATGCCATGCTACAAGCATCCTAGCAGTAATAGTTGATATTAATTTAAGAACTCTCTGAGAAAGAGAGAGAGAGAGAGAGAGAAAGAGAGAGCGGACATTTTGTATTTTGTCTTTGACCTAGAAACATCCACTCACCACTCTTGCCTTGCTGTAAGTAGGTTAACTAGGGTACAGTAATTTCTTTTAGATTCAGTAAGGAATGTAGTAAAGATTAGTTTAGATGTTTTCTGTATTTACTTGAGACTGTCCTGCAATGTTGTTTTAAATATTTTCTGTGATTTTGAACTTTGAAGTTACAGTGATGATTTACTGAGTATTTTCCTGTTCTTTTATTATTTATTATTAAATATATTTAAACTTATCTTTATGGCTGATATTTTGGGAGACATATTTAAGCTCTGAGAGTACTTGCATATGTATTTGGTGACACTGTGGGCCACTCCTAATAGCCTTGCTCTTGGTCAAACTACCATTTGTATTGATAGTAACATTACACAGAAAGATTGGACACCCTTTGTGAAGGGCCTTAAAGTAGCTGATAAGTAGTGGTTGGTGGCAGTTATAATTACCTTATAGTCTGAGCAGAAGGGGGAATAGTTAGTAAACCTGTGCTAGCCTTTCCCAGGTGTGTGTGTGTGTGTGTGTGTGTGTGTGTGTGTGTGTGTGTGTGTGTGTGTGTGTGTGTGTGTGTGTATATAAAATCAAATCTCAAAGTGTGTTTGTGTCAGTCACTTGGGCAGGGACACGAAGTACTGGTTGGACAGAGAGGGTGCTTTAGGTCTTAGCTTGGCCATTCAGCTGAGATTGTGATTGTATAGCTGTGCCAGTGGGGAGTCTTATTGGGGATCTGGAGAACGAGGGAGAAACCAGCCCCAGACTGACTGTGGTCTCTGTATGCTCTTAAGGGAAATTGCACTTTACTGCGTATGTACTTGTCATCCTCATAGTGTGTACATCCTGCACTGTTTCCAGTGGTGACGATTGAGGCTCTTTGATTACTGGGCCAGTGCTGGTGCATGACAACCTCTCCCAGGGATTGTCACAGGATATGTCTGTGGAACCATCTACACACCAAGGATGATAATGCCCATCTCTCCCTGCTGATCCGTCAGATGTCCAAGCCACTAACTGAATCCGAGTTGCCTGAGACGTAGTCAGGGTTTAATTGCTCTATGCCACTAGAGCATCAATAGCAGTTTTTTAACATATATTGAGGATTTGGGGTCTTATGCAATTCCTGCAGCATTTCCAGATGTACAAGGGACAGAGATGGGAAATATCAAGCATGCCTCTCAACCTTATAGTTCGACTGTAAACACTAGGATAACATCTATTGCCTAGCATGCATTTACTAAAGGATAAGAAAACTCTAATGTCTGGCATTAAGAACTGTGACTGAAATCATCTGTGAATTACCAGAGCAGGGAAAAAGGAGGCATTGTGAACATTTTGACAACAGGGATAGGTATGTGTGTTTGTGTTTTACTGTGTGCTTGTGTGTGGGAGAGTTACTGCGGGGGAATGGGTGCCTGTGCTAACACGATGCAGCTGCCACTGTTAACTACCAAAGGATAGTGCTGATCTGCACTCACCAAACCAATTCATAGACATGCAAGTTAGCCAATAAAGTGGTCTATCCTCATTGCAGCTAATGTGGAACCTTGCTGGCTAGGCTTACGTAGGCCCTTCGGCCAATAGCCTAGTACCTACCTATGAACTGAAAAATACTGCATTGCAGAAACAGAGCATTTTTACTGTAGCCCTTAAAGCAAGTGATAGCATTCTTGATGAAGTTTCAGATTGGTGTCTTAATGTTCTCATTTTCAAAGCACTTTTGAAGTTCAGATGTTTAGACAAGCCTAGGGTTGGTGGAAGCTTTCAAAACAGCTTGCCAAGTGGATTATTTGAAATCCAACATGCATTTCCAATCTCCTAATAATGTCAATTTCTACAAATCTGTAACACAAAACAAACATTTGTGATCTTATGACAAGCTAAGCTTAAATAGTATTCATCTAGTTATACATTTGTAATTTTATTTTGTCTATTTGTTAATTGGGCAACCAGGGATCAATGAATGGTTCTGAGACTTGCTCAGATTCATACAGTAAACCAATGGAGGTGGAAGGAATAAAACCTTGTATCCTTGTCTACAGAAAGCAGCTTGTTAACAGCACAGAGTATTAATCCTGTGCTCTGGCTGACAGACAATTAGATAAACAAGGCAGTCTTCACATTGTTTTTCTATGTGGCATAGTTGTGCTAGACCAAAGGGCGGCCACGGTGGTGCAGTGGTTAGTGTTGTTGCCTCACAGCAAAAGGTTTCCTGGTTCGATCCTTGGCTGGGGTGCCTTCTGTGTGGAGTTTGCATGTCCTCCCTGTGGTCACGTGGGTTTCCTCCAGGTGCTCCGGTTTCCTCCCACATCCCAAAGACATGCTGTAGGTGGATTGGACACTCTAAATCTGTCCTAGGTGTGAGCACGTGTGTGAGCCTTCTGTGGAAGGTTGGGCGCTGGGCTGGCAACTCCACACCGTAAAACTCCACTGCCAATCATGAGCGGATATGTGATCTGCTGTGGCGACCCCTAACCGTAAAAAGCTGAAAGAAGAAGATAGTTGTGCTAGACCAAAACTCCTGACCTTAATGATATAGGTTCTGTCAGACTGAATTACCTACAGAGAAAACTATTTGTAGTTTAGTATTTAGTTGGGAGAGTTTGTAAATGGTCCCAACATGGGAATAGTGTCAGAGGTCTTGGAAAGGTCCAGGAAAGCAGAGTGGAATGTATGCCCTTTATATGTGGCCTCAGAAACCCTTTCAAAAACCAAAACAAGTTGGGCAGGCATAATCTGCCTATTTCAAAACCAGGATGATGTATATCCAGAGACAGACGATTACCTATGTTGCTGTTTATTATTTCAGCTTTATTAACAAATAATACTAGTGAGACTAATAAACTTGTAATTCTCATGGTCAATAGAGGGACCATTTTTATGCAAGTGTACCACATCAGCTGTTCTGTACACCTCGAGATTGCAACCACATAAGATACCCAGGCTGAAGAATTGTTGAAGGGCTTTAACTAGATGGGACTTGCAATATGTCGGCAGACATCTGTACTACAGTTCCCTGAGTGGCAGTATGTACAGGACTGTGAATCATTTTCTGGTGCCCAAGTAAGGTATGCTATAATTATTAACATAAAATGATATTAATAACAGTTGTGCTATAGCTGCGGTGGTGGTGCTGCAGTAGCATTGTCACCTCACAGTAAGACGTTGTCCTGTTCGATTCTCAGCTAAAGCATCTTCTGTGTGGAAACATGCGTGAGTGGGTGTACCTTCGTTGAAGGTTGTGCATCAGGGCTGGCATCTCAGCACATAAAAATCTACTGCCAGCACTTCTTATTCACATTTTTGTATATATGTTACTACAGGAATACACTGTGGCCAATTAGAATTCTGCATTGCCTTATGTGCAAAACATTTTAGCATAGGATGAAGAGTGAATGTGTTAGCACTCAAAAGATTGAAGATCTCAGTGTCTGCAAATATATATATATAGGGTGCAGATCTCCAGTGGATGCATGTAGATGTAATGTGCAGAAAGTCA